>NC_057814.1:11582663-11618885 GCF_018294505.1 Triticum aestivum
CGGGGGCTTAGCTGCAGTCCAGTACTCGCCTAAGGTATAAAAAATCCCACCGAGTGAAGAGCAACCCTCTCACTCGGGGGCTTAGCTGCGGTCCAGTACTCGCCTAAGTTATAAAAATCCCACCGGGTGAAGAGCAACCCTCTCACTCGGGGCCTTAGCTGCAGTCCAGTACTCGCCTAAGTACAACGTACGCTCCATCCTTATCCGCAAGGACGACGAGGTGCAGGTCGACTGCGACCTTCTCCTCTGAGCTGCGCCACAAGTACAACGGGCGCTCCATCCTTATCCGCAAGGACGACGAGGTGCAGGTCGACTGCGACCTTCTCCTCTGAGCTCCGCCACAAGTACAACGTGCGCTCCATCCTTATCTGCAAGGCCGATGAGGTGCAAGTCGACTGGAGTCCCTCACTCAGAGCTGCATCTCAAGTTAATAATAGTCCAGGTGAAGAACAAGTTCCACTTGGAGATCAAAACACGAGTAAAGGTGGAAATAAACCAAGTTCGGATACGTCTTAAAGTGTTCCCAACCATGGACAAAAGGGCTCGAGCTTCAAGCCCAAAGGAGTTTTATGGTTACAGGATCACTTGGCATTCCGAGGCGAATTTAAAGAAAAGTAATCGGGCCCAAGCCCGAAAGAGTTTCACGGTTACAAAACCACTCGGCATCCCGAGGCAAATTTAAAGCAAGGCATCAAGTTTTTCACTCCGCAGCAGGAGGACTAGCAGGCTCAATGAACTCATCTAGGTCGATTCCATCAGCAATCCGAGTGGCTGCGTCAATGAAGGTCTCCAGGAAGGACTGGAAGTTGAGCTTCTTGGTGTTGGCGACTTGGAGCGCGGCGAGCTTATCTTCCTTCACGTCCTTACAATGGACCCGGACTAGAGACAAGGCTACATCAGCTCCGCAGCGGGCAGAAGATTTCTTCCACTCCAGCACTCGATCTGGGATTTGGTTGAGTCGGACCATCAAAGACTCCAAGTCATTCTGAAGGGTAGTGTTGGGACAGAGAGTTGAGTCGACTCGGGAAACTGCCACTTTCAATCGAGCGATATAGTCAGTCACGCTTGACAGACGGGATTCCAGTCGGAGCACGTGCATGGCAGCTTCGTCTGTGATGAGGGAGTTGATGGGGTCCAAGTTTGTCTCCACCCGCCCAGTCTCCTCTTCGAAGTTCGAGCAAAACTCTGTGTGCAGAAATGGGGAGTGAGTCGAAAGGGGCTTGACGAATCGACAATGATAAAACAATCGGAAAGAGGATACCTTCAAGCATGAGAGACAATTTTTGGGCAAGCCCACCCAGATAGACTTCCAGATCCTTCCTCTTCTGTGACAACTCGCTGGCTTTATCTGTCAATGCGTCCTTGTCCTTCTTCAGTCGAGTGGATTCTTTGTTGTCTTCCTCAAGTGCAGCTTTTAGCTTGGCATTTTCCTCTTCAAGCTTACCAACTGAGGCCAGCTTCTCTTCAGCAAGTTTTGTCTTTTCAAGTGCTGCTTTTCTGTGCCTCAGCCAGATCACGGTCCTTTTTCTCCAGAGCTTCCTTCATTTTTTCTGCAAGAGGCGACAGTCGAGTCGGAACAAGAGAGGAGGAGACAAGACAAAGACAGGAAATTAAAATCTCACCAAACATACCAGCTGCTCCATCTTGGGCCTTCTGCAGATGCTCCTGAGCAAGCTTCAAGTCTAGATTGAGTTGGATTTGTTTTTTCTCCAGCTCGGCATAGCGAGCCCCGAGCTCACAAGATTTCTGCAAACACGAGCAGTCAGTCGACGAGCTTACAATCTAATTGCTTCTGAGCAATAAAAGATAGTCTCAACAGTTCTAAGACTACTGCTGAATCAAACATCCAATAGTAGTCTCGGGGACTACACCCAGTGGGTGCACTTGGCATGCCCCCGCTGGTATGATTTCCACTTGGCAAGGTCCGCCCAGACCGAGTGTATATAAAAAAAGAGACAGAAGAGTCGAACAGTTTTCAGACCGTAGTCGACTGCCCGCAGTCGACCACGGTCTCGGGGACTACACGCAGTGGGTGCACTTGGCGTGCCCCCACCGGTTCAGATACCACTCGGCAAGGTCCACCTTGGCCGAGCGAAGAGTTTAAACTACTCAGACCATAGTCGACTGCCCGCAGTCAACCATGGTCTCGGGGACTACACCCAGTGGGTGCACTAAGCGTGCCCCCACTGGAAATTCAGTCGATTCAATTAGGTCGACTGAAGACAAAGGATTGCTCCAAGACAAATCGGAAACACCCAGTGGGTGTACATACCCGAAACACAGACAGATGAAAAGTGTTTTGGAAAAGAGTTTTCAGATACCATATCCTAACAGAACAAGCTGAGGAGTCGGTAAAACATCAACTTACCTGGACGTTACTTTGAAGAGTTGAACTGGCGTCATAGGCAACCTGGCTAGCCTCCCGAACCACCTTCATCAGCGGCATCATCAGACCTGCCTGACGAATAGCCTCTTTGGCAGCCTCCACTTGATCCTCCGGGACGTGGTGCGCGGCGAAGAGTGGTGGAATTTCAGTCGGAGGCGGCGCAGTCGACGACGGAGGCTGGACACCCGCCAAAGGATCAGCAAGAGTGACCGCAGGTCGAGTGATGTCGCCTCCCTTCTGGGCCGCCGACTCCGCCGCAGGCGTCGACTGAAGCACCTTCCCCGCTGGCGCCTTCCTATTCCTCCGAGTAATCAGAGGCGTTTCATCATCATCGTCAGGGAGGTTGATAACTTGACGCGGAGCTGCAGAAGGAAAAATCAAACATGAGAAAGGCAATCGACTGATAGCAAGTCTGACCAACCCAGACAAGGCTGTGAAGAACCGTACCTAGATTGGAGGTGGCAGCGTCTTCCATTTCCTCGCCCTTGTTCTTCTGGCCAGAGATCTCGGAGGTTGCGGCACTTCAGTTGTCAAAATTTCAGTCAACCATATCGGCGAATCGACCAAGACTCAGTTCACAATAGATAAAGAGTTCAAGTTCAATATCTTACGCAAAGACGGTGGGGATGATCACTTTGATCCTAGGCAAAGCTTCGGGTGGCTTGGACGACGCAGCCTTCAGTTGCTTGGGCGCCCTTTCAGTCGGCGTTGGAGAGGTCGCCCGAGGACGTTTGGGCGGTTGATTGGTCGGCGCGACAGCTTTACCACGATCATTCTGCGGGTCATGGGCGAACTTGGATCGACTTGCCTTACGAGGCAGGGAGTCAACATCATCCTCGTCGCTCTGGTCGTCGCTGTTCCCCTCCTCTTCGCCGCCGCTCTCGCCACTTTCTTCCGCGCTTCCTCCTTCCTCCTCTCCACTCGGCTTCTGTTCACCATTCGGCATCGAATACCACTCGACTATATCCTGAAAGACAACAAGCAAGATAATCGTCAGTCGACTGATAATCAGCAGTTACATGATGATTGAACAAAATACTCGACGGCTTTGGATCACACCTGGTCGACCTCGTACTTGTCGCTGAGTGGAGGGATCCTCCGGGATCCTCTGGGGTTGTCCTACTGCCAGTAATACACCTCAGCTGCAGCTCCAGCATCTCCCCCGAGATCTCCTCTGGGTGGATCCGAGTGGAGTCATCGGGGTCTGAATACATCCACATAGGGTGGTCGCGATACTAAAGTGGCTGGATGCGCCGCCTAAGGAAAGTCTCCAGCAGATCCATGCCAGTTACTCCCTCTCGAACAAGCTCTACTACCATGTCAACCAGCACCTTCACCTGTGCCTTCTCCTCCGGGGTCACCTTCAAAGCAGCGGGCTTTTCTACTCGGGCCAAGGAAAAGGGGGGCAGACCGGTCGAGTGCCGTGGGGTCTGTTTGTCTTTGCAATAAAACCAGGTCGACTGCCATCCCCGAACCGACTCAGGAAGGGTCATGGCCGGGAAACAGCTCTTCCCCCTCATTTGAATCGCCAGGCCCCCGCACATCTGGACGACCTTGGTCTTCTCGTCACTCGACGTGACTTTCTTGACCGACTGAGATCGACATGTGAAGATGTGCTTGAAAAGGCCCCAATGCGGTCGGCAACCCAGAAAGAACTCGCACAAGGAAACGAAGGCCGCAAGGTAGACTATCGAGTTGGGAGTGAAGTGGTGGAGTTGCGCTCCGAAAAAGTTCAGAAACACCCGAAAGAAAGGGTGCGGCGGCAGAGAAAACCCTCGATCCAGATGGGTAGCGAGGAGGACACACTCACCGGGCTGCGGCTGTGGCTCGGATTCACCCCCTGGAAGCCGTGCATCTCCGGTAGGGAATAAGCCCTCTCGCGCCATATCCAAGAGATCTTCCTCCCGGATGGTCGACCGAATCCAATCTCCTTGGATCCAGCCGTGCGGCAGACCGACCCTCGACGAGGATCCGCCCCGGCTTGGCGTCCTTCCCTTCGCCTTCACCGACGACTTCTTCGCGTGCTCTAGAGCCACCGTTTTGTCCTTCCCCATTGCTGTGGTTGAAGCTTGAGCGGCGCAGCGGGCCTAGGGCGACAAGGCGCGCGGCGGAGGAAGCAGAGGAAGAAGAAGAGAACTGACAAGGCGTTGTAGCGAAAACCCCAGTCCAAAATCTTATATGGAGCTGGTGCCGAGTGACTGGCCGGTGGCCCCAGGCGATCTCCCCGGATCCCGCAACTGGCGCACGCTCGGTACGTGGCGAAAAAGATGGCACGGTGATCGAGGCGCCCTTGCCTAGTCCAGTCCAGTCGTTACGCACACCTCTGCTCCGTGCGCTTCCCAATTTTTGAATCCCGCTAAATCCGCAAACGACAGAGCAACTTATCAGACGAAAGATTTTCTCCCGTATCTACACTCGGGACTCAACAGCAAAAGTTCACTCGACGCAAGTTAAGAATGGATCAAGGCGACTGAAAAAGTAGTTGACAGCTTCACTCTGAATCGGTCCATCTTGACGAGACTTCCACGAGGCATCAAAGCCCAGTCGGAAGCACTTTTAATTCCTTCTCCACTCGAACCCTGAACCATTCGGGGGCTAATGATGAGGTTGTATCCCTGGGGTAGGGTCATAAGCCTAACCTAGATACCCGCCCTAAGGACATTACCCTAAAGCCATCAGCTCAAGGGGAATGTATTCATCCACTCGACGAGGGACATTCCACTCAGAAGAATCAAAGCACTCGACTGCGCCAGACGACACTCGACGTGAAGAAGATTAAAGGCCACACTGCAGCAACGGTCGAGTATTTACTCTGTAAGCTTTAAAGATCATTTATAGTCCTTTATAGCTGGCGTTACCAGTAACGCCATGTTTTAACGCACATTGAACCCTTGGCGTCGGGGGATGACCGGGGTCCTGGCGCACTCTATATAAGCCACCCCCCTCCTCTGGCACAAGGGTTCGCACCCCCTGTAACATACATATTCATATTCCAGTCGACCGCCTCCGGGCTCCGAGACGTAGGGCTGTTACTTCCTCAGAGAAGGGCCTGAACTCGTAAAACACCTGTCAACAACATAACCGTAGCTAGAACCTGCCTCTCCATTACCTACCCCCCTTCATACTGTCAGTCTTAGTACCACGACACTACGCCCCGTGACGGGGCGACGACCAACTTTTTGTTGCAACTGTTGTCTACTTTTGCTACTACCGGCAAGACAATTTGCTACTACTAGCGAGGACGGATTTTTGCTGCAACTGCCGTCTACCGAAGCCTACTTTTGGTACTACTGGCAAGGTCAATTTTTTGAGAAGTTGCAATCATTGACATGAAAAGGTTTAACCTTATTTTTGAAAAGCTTCAACCTGGCGACAAAAAGCTGGAAGTAGCCCCTCACCATTGATGTTTGAGAGAAGCCGGCGGTGTTGGGGATCGTTGCAGAAATTAAAATTTTCTACGCATCACCAAGATCAATCTATGGAGTCATCTAGCAACAAGAGAGAGGGGAGTGCATCCACATACCCTTGTAGATCGCGAGCGGAAGCGTTCAAGAGAACGGGGTTGATGGAGTCGTACTCGTCGTGATCCAAATCACCGATGATCCTAACGCCGAACGGACGGCACCTCCGTGTTCAACACACGTACGGAGCGGAGACATCTCCTCCGTCTTGATCCAGAAAGGGGGAAGGAGAAGTTGATGGAGATCCAGCAGCACGACGGCGTGGTGGTGGAAGTAGCGGGATTCCAGCAGGGCTTCGCCAAGCGCTACTGGATGAGGAAGAGGTGTCACGGGAGGGAGAGGGAGGCGCCAGGGCTTAGGGTGTGGCTGCCCTCCCTTCCCTCCACTATATATAGGGGCTAGGGGGGCGCATTCCCCCCTTTGAGATCCCATCTAGGGGGGGGGGCGGCCCCCGGGGGGCAACGACCCCCTTAGGGTTTCCAACCAGGGGGCGCATGCCCCTTGGGGGGCAACAGCCCCCTAGGGTTTCCAACCCTAGGCGCCTTGGGCCCTTGGGTGGGGCGCACCAGCCCACCAGGGGCTGTTTCCCATGCCACTTCAGCCCATGGGGCCCTCCGGGATAGGTGGCCCCACCCGGTGGACCCTCGGGACCCTTCCGGTGGTCCCGGTACAATACCGGTGACCCCGGAAACACTCCCGGTGGCCGAAACTGAACTTCATATATATAAATCTTTACCTCCGGACCATTCCGGAACTCCTCGTGATGTCCGGGATCTCATCCGGGACTCCGAACAACTTTCGGTTAACCGCATACTAATATCTCTACAACTCTAGCGTCACCGAACCTTAAGTGTGTAGACCCTACGGGTTCGAGAGACACGTAGACATGACCGAGACAACTCTCCGAAAAATAACCAATAGCGGGATCTGGATACCCATGTTGGCTCCCACATGCTCCACGATAATCTCATCGGATGAACCACGCTGTCGAGGATTCAATCAATCCCGTATAAAATTCCCTTTGTCTCTCGGTACGATACTTGCCCGAGATTCGATCGTCGGTATACCGATACCTTGTTCAATCTCGTTACGGCAAGTCTCTTTACTCGTTCCCGTAACACATCATCCCGTGAACAACTCCTTGATCACATTGAGCTCATTATGATGATGTCCTACCGAGTGGGCCCAGAGATACCTCTCCGTCATACGGAGTGACAAATCCCAGTCTCGATTCGTGCCAACCCAACAGATACTTTCGGGATACCCGTAGTGTACCTTTATAGCCACCCAGTTATGTTGTGACGTTTGGCACACAAAAAGTGAAGGAAATATGCCCTAGAGGCAATAATAAAGTTATTATTTATTTCCTTATATCATGATAAATGTTTATTATTCATGCTAGAATTGTATTAACCGGAAACATAATACTTGTGTGAATACATAGACAAACAAGAGTGTCACTAGTATGCCTCTACTTGACTAGCTCGTTGATCAAAGATGGTTATGTTTCCTAGCCATAGACATGAGTTGTCATTTGATTAACGGGATCATATCATTAGGAGAATGATGTGATTGACTTGACCCATTCCGTTAGCTTAGCACACGATCGTTTAGTATTCTGCTATTGCTTTCTTCATGACTTATACATGTTCCTATGACTATGAGATTATGCAACTCCCGTTTACCGGAGGAACACTTTGTGTGCTACCAAACGTCACAACGTAAATGGGTGATTATAAAGGTGCTCTACAGGTGTCTCCAAAGGTACTTGTTGTGTTGGCGTATTTCGAGATTAGGATTTGTCACTCCGATTGTCGGAGAGGTATCTCTGGGCCCACTCGGTAATGCACATCACTATAAGCCTTGCAAGCATTGCAACTAATGAGTTAGTTGCGGGATGATGTATTACAGAACGAGTAAAGAGACTTGCCGGTAACGAGATTGAACTAGGTATTGGGATACCGACGACCGAATCTCGGGCAAGTAACATACCGATGACAAAGGGAACAACGTATGTTGTTATGCGGTTTGACCGATAAAGATCTTCGTAGAATATGTGGGAGCCAATATGAGCATCCAGGTTCCGCTATTGGTTATTGACTGGAGAAGTGTCTCGGTCATGTCTACATAGTTCTCGAACCCGTAGGGTCCGCACGCTTAAGGTTTCGATGACGGTTATATTATGAGTTTATGAGTTTGATGTACCGAAGGTTGTTCAGAGTCCTGGATGCGATCACGGACATGACGAGGAGTCTTGAAATGGTTGAGACATGAAGATTGATATATTGGAAGCCTATGTTTGGATATCGGAAGTGTTCCGGGTGAAATCGGGATTTTACCGGAGTACCGGGAGGTTACCGGAACCCCCCGGGAGGCTATTGGGCCATAGTGGGCCTTAGTGGGAAAGAGAGGGCAGCAAGGGGCGCCCCCCCTGGCCCAAACCGAATTGGTGGGGGCAAGGGGGCCGGCCCCCCTTCCTTCTCTCTTCCCCCCTCCCCAATCCTATTCCTACTAGGAAAGGGGGGAGTCCTACTCCGAGTGGGAGTAGGACTCCTCCTGGCGCCTCCTCTTCCTGGCCGCCGCCCCCTCCCCTTGGCTCCTTTATATACGGGGGCAGGGGGGCACCGTTGGACACACAATTGATTTGATCTCTTAGCCGTGTGCGGTGCCCCCCTCCACCATATTCCACCTCGATAATACTGTAGCGGTGCTTAGGCGAAGCCCTGCGTCGGTAGAACGTCAACATCGTCACCACGCCGTTGTGCTGACGAAACTCTCCCTCAACACTCGGCTGGATCGGAGTTCAAGGGCCGTCATCGAGCTGAACGTGTGCAGAACTCGGAGGTGCCGTACGTTCGGTACTTGGTCGGTCGGATCGTGAAGACGTACGACTACATCAACCGCGTTGTGCTAACGCTTCCGCTTACGGTCTACGAGGGTACGTGGACACACTCTCCCTCTCATTGCTATGCATCACCATGATCTTGCGTGTGCGTAGGATTTTTTTTGAAATTACTACGTTCCCCAACAGTGGCATCCGAGCCTGGTTTTATGCGTTGATGTTATGCACGAGTAGAACACAAGTGAGTTGTGGGCGATATAAGTCATACTGCTTACCAGCATGTCATACTTTGGTTCAGCGGTATTGTGAGATGAAGCGGCCCGGACCAACATTACGCGTACGCTTACGCGAGACCGGTTTCACCGCTACGAGCACTCGTTGCTTAAAGGTGACTGGCGGGTGTCTGTCTCTCTCACTTTAGTTGAATCGAGTGTGGCTACGCCCGGTCCTTGCGAAGGTTAAAACAGCATCAACTTGACAAACTATCGTTGTGGTCTTGATGCGTAGGTAAGAACGGTTCTTGCGAAGCCCGTAGCAGCCACGTAAAACTTGCAACAACAAAGTAGAGGACGTCTAACTTGTTTTTGCAGGGCATGTTGTGATGTGATATGGTCAAGGCATGATGCAATGTTTTATTGTATGAGATGATCATGTTTTGTAACCGAGTTATTGGCAACTGGCAGGAGCCATATGGTTGTCGCTTTATTGTATGCAATGAAATCGCGATGTAATGCTTTACTTTATCACTAAGCGGTAGCGATAGTCGTGAAAGCATGAGTTTGGCGAGACGACAACGATGCTATGATGGAGATCAAGGTGTCGCGCCGATGACGATGGTGATCATGACGGTGCAACGATGCTACGATGGAGATCAAGGTTTCGCGCCGGTGACGATGGTGATCATGAAGGTGCTTCGGAGATGGAGATCACAAGCACAAGATGATGATGGCCATATCATATCACTTATATTGATTGCATGTGATGTTTATCTTTTATGCATCTTATTTTGCTTAGAACGACGGTAGCATTATAAGATGATCTCTCACTGAAATTATCAAGTAAAAGGTGTTCTCCCTGAGTATGCACCGTTGCAAAAGTTCTTCGTGCTGAGACACCACGTGATGATCGGGTGTGATAGGCTCTACGTTCAAATACAATGGGTGCAAAACAGTTGCGCACGCGGAATACTCAGGTTAAACTTGACGAGCCTAGCATATAACAGATATGGCCTCGGAACACGGAGACCGAAAGGTCGAGCGTGAATCATATAGTAGATATGATCAACATAGTGATGTTCACCATTGAAACTACTCCGTCTCACGTGATGATCGGACACGGTTTAGTTGATTTGGATCACGTGATCACTTAGAGGATTAGAGAGATGTCTATCTAAGTGGGAGTTCTTAAGTAATATGATTAAATTGAACTTAAATTTATCATGAACTTAGTCCTGGTAGTATAAGCATATCTATGTTGTAGATCAATAGCTCGTGATGTTGCTCCCCGTTTATGTTTTGATATGTTCCTAGAGAAAACTAAGTTGAAAGATGTTAGTAGCAATGATGCGGATTGGATCCGTGATCTGAGGTTTATCCTCATTGCTGCGCAGAAGAATTATGTCCTTGATGCACCGCTAGGTGACAGACCTATTGCAGGAGCAGATGCAGACGTTATGAACGTTTTGACAAAAGCTCGTTATGATGACTACTTGATAGTTTAGTGCACCATGCTTAACGGCTTAGAATCGGGACTTCAAAGACGTTTTGAACGTCATGGACCATGTGAGATGTTCCAGGAGTTGAAGTTAATATTTCTAGCAAACACCCGAGTTGAGAGATATGAAATCTCCAACAAGTTCTATAGCTAAAAGATGGAGGAGAATAGCTCAAGCAGTGAGCATGTGCTCAGATTGTCTGGGTACTACAATCGCTTGAATCAAGTGGGAGTTAATCTTCCAGATAAAATAGTGATTAACAGAATTCTCTAGACACCATGACCAAGTTAGTAGAACTTTGTGATGAACTATAATATGCAAGGGATGACAAAAGTAATTCCTGAGCTCTTCGCGATGCTAAAATCGGCGAAGGTAGAAATCAAGAAAAACATCAAGTGTTGATGGTTGACAAAGACCACTAGTTTCAAGAAAAGGGCAAAAGGAAGAAAGGGGAACTTCAAGAAGAAACGGCAAGCAAGTTGCTGCTCAAGTGAAGAAGCCCAAGTCTGGACCTAAGCCTGAGACTGAGTGTTTCTACTGCAAAGGGACTGGTTACTGGAAGCGGAACTACCCTAAAAATTAGCGGATAAGAAGGATGGCAAAGTGAACAAAGGTATATTTGATATACATGTTATTGATGTGTACTTTACTAGTGTTTATAGCAACCCCTTGGTATTTGATACTGGTTCAGTTGCTAAGAGTAGTAACTCGAAACGGGAGTTGCGGAATAAACAGAGACTAGTTAAGGGTGAAGTGACGATGTGTATTGGAAGTGGTTCCAAGATTGATATGATCATCATCACACACTCCCTATACTTTCGGGATTAGTGTTGAAACTAAATAAGTGTTATTTGGTGTTTGCGTTGAGCATGAATATGATTTGATCATGTTTATTGCAATACGGTTATTCATTTAAGTTAGAGAATAATTGTTGTTCTGTTTACATGAATAAAACCTTATATGGTTACACACCCAATGAAAATGGTTCGTTGGATCTCGATCGTGGTGATACACATATTCATAATATGAAAGCCAAAAGAGGCAAAGTTAATAATGATAGTGCAACTTATTTGTGGCACTGCCGTTTAGGTCATATTGGTGTAAAGCGCATGAAGAAACTCCATGCTGATGGGCTTTTGGAATCACTTGATTATGAATCACTTGATGCTTGCGAACCATGCCTCATGGGAAAGATGATTAAAACGCCGTTCTTCGGAACTATGGAGCGAGCAACTAATTTGTTGGAAATAATACATACTGATGTATGCAATCCAATGAGTGTGCAGGCTCGCGGCAGGTATCGTTATTTTCTGACCTTCACAGATGATTTGAGCAGATATGGGTATATCTACTTAATGAAACACAAGTCTGAAACATTTGAAAAGTTCATATAATTTCAGAGTGAAGTGGAAAATCATCGTAACAAGAAAATAAAGTTTCTACGATCTGATCGTGGAGAAGAATATTTGAGTTACGAGTTTGGCCTTCAATTAAAACAATGTGGAATAGTTTCACAAACTCATGCCACCTGGAACACCACAGCATTATGGTGTGTCCGAACATCATAACCGTACTTTATTGGATATAGTACAATCTATGATGTCTCTTACCGATTTACCACTATCGTTTTTGGGTTATACATTAGAGACAGCTGCATTCACGTTAAATAGGGCACCATCTAAAATCCGTTGAGACGACGCCTTATGAACTGTGGTTTGGCAAGAAACCAAAGTTGTCGTTTCTTAAAGTTTGGGGCTGCGATGCTTATGTGAAAAAGCTTCATCCTGATAAGCTCGAACCCAAATCGGAGAAATGTGTCTTCATAGGATACCCAAAAGAGAATGTTGGGTACACCTTCTATCACAGATCCGAAGGCAAGACTTTTGTTGCTAAGTTTGGATCCTTTCTAGAGAAGGAGTTTCTCTCGAAAGAAGTGAGTGGGAGGAAAGTAGAACTTGATGAGATAACTGTATCTACTCCCTTATTGGAAAGTAGTCCATCACAGAAATCTGTTCCTGTGACTCCTACACCAATTAGTGAGGAAGTTAATGATGATGATCATGAAATTTCAGATCAAGTTGATATTGAACCTCGTAGGTCAACCAGAGTAAGATCTGCACCAGAGTGGTATGGTAATCCTGTTCTGGAGGTCATGTTACTAGACCATGACGAACCTACGAACTATGAGGAAGCGATGATGAGCCCAGATTCCGCAAAATGGCTTGAGGCCATGAAATCTGAGATGGGATCCATGTATGAGAACAAAGTATGGACTTTGATTGACTTGCCCGATGATTGGTGAGCCATTAAAATTAAATGGATCTTCAAGAGGAAGACGGACGCTGATAGTAGTGTCACTATCTACAAAGCTAGAATTGTCGCAAAAAGGGTTTTCGACAAGTTCAAGATGTTGATTACGATGAGAGTTTCTCACTCGTATCTATGCTTAAGTCTGTCTGAATCATGTTAGCAATTGCCGCATTTTATGAAATCTGGCAAATGGATAAACAAAACTACATTCCTAAATGGATTTATTAAAGAAGAGTTGTATATGATGCAACCAGAAGGTTTTGTCGATCCTAAAGGTGCTAATGAAGTGTGCAAAGCTCCAGCGATCCATCTATGGACTGGTGCAAGCATCTCGGAGTTGGAATATACGCTTTGATAAGTTGATCAAAGCATATAGTTTTATACAGACTTGCGGTGAAGCCTGTATTTACAAGAAAGTGAGTGGGAGCACTACAACATTTCTGATAAGTATATGTGAATGACATATTGTTGATCGGAAATAATGTAGAATTATTCTGCAAAGCATAAAGGAGTGTTTGAAAGGAGTTTTTCAAAGAAATACGTCGGTAAAGCTGCTTACATATTGAGCATCAAGATCTATAGAGATAGATCAAGACGCTTGATAAATTTTTTCAATGAGTACATACCTTGACAAGATTTTGAAGTAGTTCAAAATGGAACAGTCATAGAAAGAGTTCTTGCCTGTGTTACAAGGTGTGAAATTGAGTAAGACTCAAAGCCCGACCACGGCAGAAGATAGAAAGAGAATGAAAGTCATTCCCTATGCCTCAGCCATAGGTTCTATAAAGTATGCCATGCTGTGTACCAGATCTATTGTATACCCTGCCCTGAGTTTGGCAAGGGAGTACAATAGTGATCTAGGAGTAGATCACTGGACATTGGTAAAAAATTATCCTTAGTGGAATAAGGATATGTTTCTCGAGTATGGAGGTGACAAAAAGGTTCGTCGTAAAGGGTTACGTCGATGCAAATTTTGACACTGATCTGGATGACTCTAAATCTCGATCTAGATACATATTGAAAGTGGGAGCAATTTGCTAGAGTAGCTCAGTGCAGAGCATTGTAGACATAGAAATTTGCAAAATACTAACGGATCTGAATGTAGCAGACCCGTTGACTAAACTTCTCTCACAAGCAAAACATGATCACACCTTAGTACTCGTTGGGTGTTAATCACATAGCGATGTGAACTAGATTATTGACTCTAGTAAACCCTTTGGGTGTTGGTCACATGACGATGTGAACTATGGGTGTTAATCACATGATGATGTGAACTATTGATGTTAAATCACATGGCGATGTGATCTAGATTATTGACTCTAGTGCAAGTGGGAGACTGAAGGAAATATGCCCTAGAGGCAATAATAAAGTTATTATTTATTTCCTTATATCATGATAAATGTTTATTATTCATGCTAGAATTGTATTAACCGGAAACACAATACTTGTGTGAATACATAGACAAACAAGAGTGTCACTAGTATGCCTCTACTTGACTAGCTCGTTGATCAAAGATGGTTATGTTTCCTAGCCATAGACATGAGTTGTCATTTGATTAACGGGATCATATCATTAGGAGAATGATGTGATTGACTTGACCCATTCCGTTAGCTTAGCACACGATCGTTTAGTATTCTGCTATTGCTTTCTTCATGACTTATACATGTTCCTATGACTATGAGATTATGCAACTCCCGTTTACCGGAGGAACACTTTGTGTGCTACCAAACGTCACAATGTAAATGGGTGATTATAAAGGTGCTCTACAGGTGTCTCCAAAGGTACTTGTTGTGTTGGCGTATTTCGAGATTAGGATTTGTCACTCCGATTGTCGGAGAGGTATCTCTGGGCCCACTCGGTAATGCACATCACTATAAGCCTTGCAAGCATTGCAACTAATGAGTTAGTTGCGGGATGATGTATTACAGAACGAGTAAAGAGACTTGCCGGTAACGAGATTGAACTAGGTATTGGGATACCGACGACCGAATCTCGGGCAAGTAACATACCGATGACAAAGGGAACAACGTATGTTGTTATGCGGTTTGACCGATAAAGATCTTCGTAGAATATGTGGGAGCCAATATGAGCATCCAGGTTCCGCTATTGGTTATTGACGGGAGAAGTGTCTCGGTCATGTCTACATAGTTCTCGAACCCGTAGGGTCCACACGCTTAAGGTTTCGATGACGATTATATTATGAGTTTATGAGTTTGATGTACCAAAGATTTTTCGGAGTCCCGGATGCGATCACGGACATGACGAGGAGTCTCGAAATGGTCGAGACATGAAGAATGATATATTGTAAGCCTATGTTTGGATATCGGAAGTGTTCCGCGTGAAATTGGGATTTTACCGGAGTACCGGGAGGTTACCGGAACCCCCCAGGAGGCTATTGGGCCATAGTGGGCCTTAGTGGGAAAGAGAGGGCAGCAAGGGGCGCCCCCCCTGGCCCAAACCGAATTGGTGGGCGCAAGGGGGCCGGCCCCCCTTCCTTCTCTCTTTCCCCCCTCCCCAATCCTATTCCAACTAGGAAAGGGGGGAGTCCTACTCCCAGTGGGAGTAGGACTCCTCCTGGCGCTTCCTCTTCCTGGCCGCCGCCCCCTCCCCTTGGCTCCTTTATATACGGGGGCAAGGGGGCACCGTTGGACACACAATTGATTTGATCTCTTAGCCGTGTGCGGTGCCCCCCTCCACCATATTCCACCTCGATAATACTGTAGCGGTGCTTAGGCGAAGCCCTGCGTCGGTAGAACGTCAACATCGTCACCACGCCATTGTGCTGACGAAACTCTCCCTCAACACTCGGCTGGATCGGAGTTCGAGGGACGTCATCGAGCTGAACGTGTGCAGAACTCGGAGGTGCCGTACGTTCGGTACTTGATCGGTCGGATCGTGAAGACGTACGACTACATCAACCGCGTTGTGCTAACGCTTCCGCTTACGGTCTACGAGGGTACGTGGACACACTCTCCCTCTCGTTGCTATGCATCACCATGATCTTGCGTGTGCGTAGGAATTTTTTTGAAATTACTATGTTCCCCAACACAAAGTACCCTTGTGGTATCCGGGAGTTGCTCAATCTCATGGTCTAAGGAAAGGATACTTGACATTAGAAAAGCTTTAGCAGACGAACTACACGATCTTGTGCTATGCTTAGGATTGGGTCTTGTCCATCACATCATTATCCTAATGATGTGATCCCGTTATCAATGACATCCTATGTCCATGGTTAGGAAACCGTAACCATCTATTGATCAACGAGCTAGTCAACTAGAGGCTCACTAGGGACATGTTGTGGTCTATGTATTCACACATGTATTACGATTTCCGGATAACACAATTATAGCATGAACAATAGACAATTATCATGAACAGGGAAATATAATAATAACCATTTTATTATTGCCTCTAGGGCATATTTCCAACAGTCTCCCACTTGCACTAGAGTCAATAATCTAGTTACATTGTGATGAATCGAACACCCATAGAGTTCTGGTGTTGATCATGTTTTGCTCGTGGAAGAGGTTTAGTCAACGGATCTGCGACATTCAGATCCGTATGCACTTTACAAATATCTATGTCTCCATCTTGAACATGTTCACGAATGGAGTTGAAGCGACGCTTGATATGCCTGGTCTTCTTGTGAAACCTGGTCTCCTTCGCAAGGGCAATAGCTCCAGTGTTGTCACAGAAGAGAGTCATTGGGCCCGACGCATTGGGAATAACTCCTAGGTCGGTGATGAACTCCTTCATCCAGACTGCTTCTTGTGCTGCCTCCGAGGCTGCTATGTACTCCGCTTCACATGTAGATCCCGCCACGACGCTTTGCTTGCAAATGCACCAGCTGACTGCCCCACCATTCAAAATATACACGTATCCGGTTTGTGACTTGGAGTCATCCAGATCTGTGTCGAAGCTAGCATCGACGTAACCCTTTACGACGAGCTCTTCGTCACCTCCATAAACGAGAAACATATCCTTAGTCCTTTTCAGGTACTTCAGGATGTTCTTGACCGTTGTCCAGTGTTCCATGCCGGGATTACTTTGGTACCTTCCTACCAAACTTACGGCGAGGTTCACATCAGGTCTGGTACACAGCATGGCATACATAATAGACCCTATGGCCGAGGCATAGGGGATGACACTCATCTTTTCTCTATCTTCTGTCGTGGTCGGGCATTGAGCTGTGCTCAATCTCACACCTTGAAATACAGGCAAGAACCCCTTCTTGGACTGATCCATATTGAACTTCTTCAATATCTTGTCAAGGTATTGCTTTGTGAAAGACCAATGAGGCATCTCGATCTATCTCTATAGATCTTGATGCCTAATATGTAAGCAGCTTCTCCAAGGTCCTTCATTGAAAAACACTTATTCAAGTAGGCCTTTATACTTTCCAAGAATTCTATATCATTTCCCATCAATAGTATGTCATCCACATATAATATGAGAAATGCTACAGAGCTCCCACTCACTTTCTTGTAAACACAGGCTTCTCCATAAATCTGCGTAAACCCAAACGCTTTGATCATCTCATCAAAACGAATGTTCCAACTCCGAGATGCTTGCACCAGCCCATAGATCGAGCGTTGGAGCTTTCATACCTTGTCAGCATTCTTAGGATCGACAAAACCTTCCGGCTGCATCATATACAATTCTTCCTTAAGGAAACCATTAAGGAATGACGTTTTGACATCCATTTGCCATATCTCATAATCATAGAATGCGGCAATTGCTAACATGATTCGGACAGACTTCAGCTTCGCTACGGGTGAGAAGGTCTCATCGTAGTCAACCCCTTGAACTTGTCGATAACCCTTAGCGACAAGCCGAGCCTTATAGATGGTTACATTACCATCCGCGTCTGTCTTCTTCTTAAAGATCCATATTTTCTATGGCTCGCCGATCATCGGGCAATTCAGTCAAAGTCCATACTTCGTTTTCATACATGGATCCTATCTGGGATTTCATGGCTTCAAGCCATTTGTCGAAATCCGGGCCCGCCATCGCTTCTTCATAGTTCGAAGGTTCACCATTGTCTAACAACATGATTTCCAGGACAGGGTTGCCGTACCACTCTGGTGCGGAATGTATCCTTGTGGACCTACGAAGTTCAGTAGAAACTTGATCTGAAGTTTCATGATCATCATCATTAACTTCCTCTCTAGTCGGTGCAGGCACCACAGGAACATTTTCTTGAACTGCGCTACTCTCCGGTTCAAGAGACAATACTTCATCAAGTTCTACTTTCCTCCCACTTACTTCTTTCGAGAGAAACTCTTTCTCTAGAAAGGATCCATTCTTGGCAACAAAGATCTTGCCTTCGGATCTGAGGTAGAAGGTATACCCAATAGTTTCCTTAGGGTATCCTATGAAGACGCATTTTTCCGATTTGGGTTCGAGCTTTTTAGGTTGAAGTTTCTTGACATAAGCATCGCATCCCCAAACTTTCAGAAACGACAACTTAGGTTTCTTCCCAAACCACAATTCATACGGTGTCGTCTCAACGGATTTCGACGGAGCCCTATTTAAAGTGAATGCGGCAGTCTCTATAGCATAACCCCAAAATGATAGCGGTAGATCGGTAAGAGACATCATAGATCGCACCATATCCAATAGAGTGCGATTACGACGTTCGGACACACCATTACGCTAAGGTGTTCCAGGCAGCGTGAGTTGTGAAACAATTCCACATTTCCTTAAGTGCGTGCCAAATTCGTGACTCAAATATTCTCCCCCACGATCTGATCGTAAGAACTTGATTTTCCTGTCACGTTGATTCTCAACCTCACTCTGAAATTCCTTGAACTTTTCAAAGGTCTCAGACTTGTGTTTCATTAAGTAGACATACCAATATCTACTTAAGTCATCAGTGAGGGTGAGAACATAACGATAACCACCGCGAGCCTCAACGCTCATTGGACCGCACACATCAGTATGTATGATTTCCAATAAGTTGGTTGCTCGCTCCATTGTTCCGGAGAACGGAGTCTTGGTCATTTTTCCCATGAGGCATGGTTCGCACGTGTCAAATGATTCATAATCAAGAGACTCCGAAAGTCCATCTGCATGGAGTTTCTTCATGCGTTTGACACCAATGTGACCAAGGCGGCAGTGCCACAAGTATGTGGGACTATCATTATCAACCTTACATTTCTTGGCATTCACACTATGAATATGTGTAACATCACGTTCGAGATTCAATAAGAATAAACCATTGACCAGCGGGGCATGACCATAAAACATGCCTCTCATATAAATAGAACGACCATTATTCTTGGATTTAAATGAGTAGCCATCTCGCATTAAACGAGGTCCAGATACAATGTTCATGCTCAAAGCTGGTACTAAATAACAATTATTGAGGTTTAAAACTAACCCCGTAGGTAAATGTAGAGGTAGCGTGCCGACGGCGATCACATCGACCTTGGAACCATTCCCGACGTGCATCATCACCTCGTCCTTCGCCAGTCTCCGCTTATTCCGCAGCTCCTGTTTTGAGTTACAAATATGAGCAACCGCACCGGTATCAAATACCCAGGAGCTACTACGAGCGCTGGTTAGGTACACATCAATAACATGTATATCACATATACCTTTGGTATTGCTGGCCTTCTTATCCGCTAAGTACTTGGGGCAGTTCCGCTTCCAGTGACCGTTTCCCTTGCAATAAAAGCACTCAGTCTCAGGCTTGGGTCCATGCTTTGGCTTCTTCCCGGCAACTGGCTTACCGGGCGCGGCAACTCCCTTGCCGTCCTTCTTGAAGTTCTTATTACCCTTGCCTTTCTTGAACTTAGTGGTTTTATTCACCATCAACACTTGATGTTCCTTTTTGATCTCCACCTCCGCTGATTTCAGCATTGAATATACCTCAGGAATGGTCTTTTCCATCCCCTGCATATTGAAGTTCATCACAAATCTCTTGTAGCTAGGTGGGAGCGACTGAAGGATTCTGTCAACGACCGCATCATCCGGGAGATTAACTCCCAGCTGAGAGAAGCGGTTGTGCAACCCAGACATTTTGAGTATGTGCTCGCTGACAGAACTATTCTCCTCCATCTTACAACTGTAGAACTTGTCAGAGACTTCATATCTCTCGACCCAGGCATGAGCTTGGAAAACCATTTTCAGCTCTTGGAATATCTCATATGCTCTGTGTTGCTCAAAACGCTTTTGGAGCCCCGGTTCTAAGCTGTAAAGCATGCCGCACTGAACCAGGGAGTAATCATCACTACGCGACTGCCAGGCGTTCATAACGTCTTGAGTTTCTAGGAAAATAGGTGTGTCACCTAGCGGTGCTTCAAGGACATATGCTTTCTTGGCAGCTATGAGGATAAACCTCAGGTTACGGACCCAGTCCGTGTAGTTGCTACCATCGTCTTTCAGCTTGGTTTTCTCTAGGAACGCGTTGAAGTTGAGGGCAATATTAGCGTGGGCCATTTGATCTACAAGACATATTGTAAAGATTTTAGACTAAGTTCATGACAATTAAGTTCATCTAATCAAATTATTTAATGAACTCCCACTCAGATAAACATCCCTCTAGTCATCTAAGTGATACATGATCCGAATGGACTAGGCCGTGTCCGATCATCACGTGAGACGGACTAGTCATCAACGGTGAACATCTCCATGTTGATCGTATCTTCTATACGACTCATGTTCGACCTTTCGGTCTTCCGTGTTCCGAGGCCATGTCTGTACATGCTAGGCTCGTCAAGTCAACCTAAGTGTTTCGCATGTGTTCTGAGGCCATGTTTGTACATGCTAGGCTCGTTAACATCCGTTGTATGCGAACGTTAGAATCTATCACACCCGATCATCACGTGGTGCTTCGAAACAACGAACCTTCGCAACGGTGCACAGTTAGGGGGAACACTTTTCTTCAAATTTTAGTGAGGGATCATCTTATTTATGCTACCATTGTTCTAAGCAAATAAGATATAAAAACATGATAAATATCACATGCAAACAAATAGTGACATGATATGGCCAATATCATTTTGCTCCTTTTGGTCTCCATCTTCGGGGCGCCATGATCATCATCGTCACCGGCATGACACCATGATCTCCATCATCGTGTCTTCATGAAGTTGTCTCGCCAATTATTACTTCTACTACTATGGCTAACGGTTAGCAATAAAGTAAAGTAATTACATGGCGTTTTCATTTGACACGCAGGTCATACAATAAATTAAGACAACTCCTACGGCTCCTGCCGGTTGTCATACTCATCGACATGCAAGTCATGATTCCTATTACAAGAACATGATCAATCTCATACATCACATATATCATTCATCACATCCTTTTGGCCATATCACATCACACGGCATATGCTGCAAGAACAAGTTAGACGCCCTCTAATTGTTGTTGCAAATTTTTACGTGGTTGCTATAGGTTTCTAGCAAGAACGTTTCTTACCTACGCCAAAACCACAACGTGATATGCCAATTTCTATTTACCCTTCATAAGGACCCTTTTCATCGAATCCGATCCGACTAAAGTGGGAGAGACAGACACCCGCTAGCCACCTTATGCAACTAGTGCATGTCAGTCGGTGGAACCTGTCTCACGTAAGCGTACGTGTAAGGTCGGTCCGGGCCGCTTCATCCCACGATGCCGCTGAATCAAGATAAGACTAGTAACGGCAAGTAAATTGACAAAATCGACGCCCACAACAACTTGTGTTCTACTCGTGCATAGTAACTATGCATAGACCTAACTCTGATACCACTGTTGGGGATCGTTGCAGAAATTAAAATTTTCTACGCATCACCAAGATCAATCTACGGAGTCATCTAGCAACGAGAGAGAGGGGAGTGCATCCACATACCCTTGTAGATCGCGAGCGGAAGCGTTCAAGAGAACGGGGTTGATGGAGTCGTACTCGTCGTGATCCAAATCACCGATGATCCTAGCGCCGAACGGACGGCACCTCTGCGTTCAACACACGTACGGAGCGGAGACGTCTCCTCCTTCTTGATCCAGCAAGGGGGGAGGAGAAGTTGATGAAGATCCAGCAGCACGACGGCGTGGTGGTGGAAGTAGCGGGATTCCAGCAGGGCTTCGCCAAGCGCTACTGGATGAGGAAGAGGTGTCACGGGAGGGAGAGGGAGGCGCCAGGGCTTAGGGTGTGGCTGCCCTCCCTTCCCTCCACTATATATAGGGGCTAGGGGGGCGCATGCCCCCCTTTGAGATCCCATCTGGGGGGCGGCCCCCGGGGGCAACGGCCCCCTTAGGGTTTCCAACCAGGGGGCGCATGCCCCCCGGGGGGCAACGGCCCCCTAGGGTTTCCAACCCTAGGCGCCTTGGGCCCTTGGGTGGGGCGCACCAGCCCACCAGGGGCTGGTTCCCATGCCACTTCAGCCCATGGGGCCCTCCGGGATAGGTGGCCCCACCCGGTGGTCCCGGTACAATACCAGTGACCCCCGAAACTCTCCCGGTGGCCGAAACTGGACTTTCTATATATAAATCTTTACCTCCGGACCATTCCAGAACTCCTCGTGACGTCCGGGATCTCATCCGGGACTCCGAACAACTTTTGGTTAACCGCATACTAATATCTCTACAACTCTAGCGTCACCGAACCTTAAGTGTGTAGACCCTACGGGTTCGGGAGACACGTAGACATGACCGAGACAACTCTCCGGTCAATAACCAATAGCGGGATCTGGATACCCATGTTGGCTCCCACATGCTCCACGATAATCTCATCGGGTGAACCACGATGTCGAGGATTCAATCAATCCCGTATACAATTCCCTTTGTCTATCGGTACGATACTTGCCCGAGATTCGATCGTAGGTATACCGATACCTTGTTCAATCTCGTTACGGCAAGTCTCTTTACTCGTTCCCGTAACACATCATCCCGTGAACAACTCCTTGATCACATTGAGCTCATTATGATGACTACCGAGTGGGCCCAGAGATACCTCTCCCTCATACGGAGTGACAAATCCCAGTCTCGATTCGTGCCAACCCAACAGATACTTTCGGGGATACCCGTAGTGTACTTTTATAGCCACCCAGTTACGTTGTGACGTTTGGTACACCCAAAGTACCCTTACGGTATCCGGAAGTTGAACAATCTCATGGTCTAAGGAAAGGATACTTGACATTAGAAAAGCTTTAGCAGACGAACTACACGATCTTGTGCTATGCTTAGGATTGGGTCTTGTCCATCATATCATTATCCTAATTATGTGATCCCGTTATCAATGACATCCTATGTCCATGGTTAGGAAACCATAACCATCTATTGATCAACGAGCTAGTCAATTAGAGGCTCACTAGGGACACGTTCTGGTCTATGTATTCACACATGTATTACGATTTCCGGATAACATAGCATGAACAATAGACAATTATCATGAACAGGGAAATATAATAATAACCATTTTATTATTGCCTCTAGGGCATATTTCTAACAGGCGGCCGGGAGGACGTCCAGGAGATGGGGGCGGTCGAGGGCGGCAGCCGGCGGCGACATGGATGGCCGGCAAGCTGGCTGACATCTGGGGATCACGGCCGGGGACTGCTCGGGATGAACATGCGCCATGTTTTCTTTTTAACTAGCGAAAGCAGTTGGGGGAAGAAGGCATCGTTTAGCTATTAGCGAGCGAATCGTACGTATGCAGTGCGACCGGCCGAAATTTCTGCTGGTGCACCGGCGCCTATCACTCGCCATTTTGATTAGATACTTAAGAATTCCGATTCATTATTAACACCTCAACTTGATTAACACCTCACTAACGCGGAACAGAAATATGTTGAAGATAAAAAAAAAAAAGCTTGAGTAGCTGGAAAGGGCAATCTGCTCCTGTCTTGATTATAAACTTGGTTCTCTATATAATCTCTACTCTCATTTTAACAACTTCCAAGAGAGTGCTGAACCGATTTGCATGTAAACAACACATCTGATCCCTAGGTGAACTTCCTGGTAATGGAAGAGGAAATATATATTAGCATGAGGAGGGACTGGAGACTGAAGTGGATTGAACCGGATGACAGGGGGAGGCACGAGTATGTACGTAGACGTATAGTGTACCCCCCTATGAGTTTTGGTTACCAGGTACTAGTACCATTAGCTTGTACGTATACATGCATATAGTGCAGACCTTTTGTACTTACATGTCTGTTCAATTTCAATGGCCTAACACGACAACTTTCCAGCCCAACTGCCCGACGTGAGAAAATTGCTTATTGCCTTTGATCGCTAGATGTAACATCAGAAAAAGGGATTGCGTGCAGCCGTGAGATCTGGCAGTCAGTTTCCCTATTCTTCCAGTAATTTCGTTCGTGGCTATCGTGGCCTTCTAGGCTTGGTTGCTCCGTACCCTCGCCGTCGCCTCTCGGCTCTTGGTGCTTCCGCGGTTAGTGTGATTTAAGATTATGTTTTACTCGTTTAATGTTTCAGTGACTGCAGTATGAAGAAGAAAATACAACAACAAAAAATCGTTTCTCAAACCCATTACTTCTAGGTTAAATATTAGTAAAAATGCAAATCCACCGCAAACGGTAGATGGTAATTGCACAAATCCAGTTTATATGCAACTGATAGAAATGTAATCTTTACTACTCTTGATATGAATGTGTGGCGGCAACTGATAGAAATGTAGTAGTTTAATTAATTTATGCCCTTCTAGAGTGAGAGAGAAATAACACAGCCGCATTCTGCTCCTCGACTTTTCCAGCGCTCCTCATGACCCATGCCAGTGCAGGCCAATGCTCATCTTGGACCTCGCTAATGCCATGCTCTTCTTACTCAACCTTGACGCCGCCTGAGACTTCATCGTGCGCTTCTCTGCGACCACTTGTTTCCATTGCAATTGCAACTGGCAGAGGAAAAATGCGGCATCATTAACGGCATAATAAAATGAAAGGAACATAAAAGAAACACAATAATTATGCCACTTGTCAGAATAATGGGTGAACAGTAAACTTTTTTACAGATCCCGGATTTGTCTTTTTTGCCGAGAGCTGCTCAAACGTCCAAATGAGTTGAAAACTGGAGTGAACCACACAAAAAAATTGGAATTTTAAAGAAATCTAGTACTCCTATTTATTTTGATTTTTTTTCGTCAGCACGGGTGTAGCTGAGCCTCGACTCAAAAGTGGATTATCGACTTGGAGTCTCCTCCTCTCTTCTTACCCTTCTGCCAGCGACTGTAATGTGATGGATGCGATGGGTTCTGGTGACTACTTGCACATGCATGCAGGATGCAGCGATTCTAGTACTTATCAAAATTGTATACCCCATCTTTTGGTTTTCGTTTTGTTTGAATCTGTGACCACGTTCCACCACTTTGGGTTTCTCAACATATACCCCTCTCTATCAAAGCGCACAAAACTTTATTATACATACGCACCACTCAAACAAACCTAAAACAAGCCTTCCTCAACCAGGTCAAATAAACCCCCTGGCTAATCAACATGTAACACGAGACTTCAAACTAATATGATTCGCTAAGTTTTTTCTCAGCCTTTTCTCTCTCTAAGAAAACTAAGTTTTTCTCAGCCTTTTCCTGCTCCTGATATTCTGCAAATGGAAAATGAGCGGCCACTTCATGTAGTAAAGGCATTGTAAAACACCAGCCACATGAATTCTTTCAACGTTGAACACCAACATTGACAGGATCGTGTCCAGCTTTATTTGCTACTATGAGTTGTATAAATAATTGATTGTTTGTATCAAGAACTATAGTGGGTGGGAAAGCCGCTACACAAGTTCGCAGATGAAAACGGAAAGGAGGTGCATACATATAGAGAAACGGAGGCAATGGTCCTTATGTCACTTGGTTTATGGTGTGAGGTATGATGGACTTTGCCGATTTGAGGAATGTTTGAGCAAGAATGGCGCTCTGTTAATATCATATCCCGCGCACAGGTTACGCATGCCTTGGTCTCTACTTGTTGCTGCTGATTATTTTTCTAAACTATGGAAGATTAAGGAGCTGCAAGGTGCAGCTGCATAATTGGTGGGAAATCAAAGGATCTCCCTCTTGGGACCATGATGTATGTAAATGTATTGTTCCTTCTTCGTGCATAATTAGCATACTATATGTCACCACTGATCTAAGATTTGTTTCTAATAGGAGGAAACAAACACATGATTGTCGAGCATTGATGAGATAGGGTAGAAAGAGAGATAAAGCGGAAAAAATGCATTAGAACTTCGCAACGGAAAAATAAAAATGAGGTTTGAGATTATGCTGAGATTACTATTGAACGGCTAGCTTGGTAAGCTATCAACAAATTATTTTTTGTCTAAGTGACGATCCTATTGAATGGATAACATAAGAATGAATCCTATGACCAAAGGGTTCCCAGGAAAAGTTTCAAATCCTTCAAATGAATCCAAAGAGGCCCAACGAAGGCAAAGAAAAAAACAGAAAAAAATTACTGCTTTGTCTAAGTGACACTCACACCGTGCGTTGTTTTGCCTAAGTGACGATCACTCGTGAGTTTCAGTTGTTTCCTTTGTCCTCCTACTCCTCGCCGTGGCGGCCGGTGCTAGGGCTTGCGGATCGTCGTCGCCGCCGGCCAGGAGAACACGCGGCAGGGCGATTTGGGTCTCGGGACACCCGAATCGGAGGTAGGCCGAGCCCCTCCCCTCTCTTCTATCCTCCGCTCCGACTCCAGCGCCGTAGTCCGGCGCGGCCAGAGCACTAGCAGATTCTTCTCTAACTATTTGCTTCGAGCAATCGAATGTTCATTTCTTTCCGAGATAATATGATCCAATCCACACAGTTCTGAGACCGGATTTGGTTTTGATTTCTGGTTTCTCAACAGATTGGCAGCTGAACTTCCCAAAATCAAAAGAAATTGAGGGAGCGGACTGGTTCGATTGGTGCCCCGATGGCGAAGATCTGCAGCGGCGGTGCTTCCTCCGGGAGGAGGGTGGGGAAGAGGATGAAGAAGAGGAAGGCTGCGCAGCTTCACGATCTGCCAGATGTGAGTGGGCGCAGGCAGCAGTGCACACTTTCACTGTTCATTCCTGGTTTCAGATTTTACTTTTAGCAGCCCACTCATTCAGCATAAGTAAATTGGTTCCGCAAACTGAATCGTACTTACTCATTAGTACTTATTACTCGTCTGCACGCAGGATATTCTTGTCGACGTGCTGTCGCATTTGGGGTTCGCGGACGCCGCACGCACGAGCGTACTGTCGAGCAGGTGGAGGCGGCTCTGGCGACTGTGCAACAGAAGGAACCTGGTCTTCACCAGGGAGACAATGTTCCGGCCCAGAAGCCCGGCGCAAGGCGAAGAAGACTTCGTCAGAAACGTCGACAGTGTGCTACGCGCCTACGCCAGCTCAGTCCCACCGACCCCAGGGACAAGTTCGTGCTCGAGTTCAGGTTCATTCAATCCAACGTGGAGTGCTATGTCGACCTATGGGTCGCCTTCTGCGCGGCGTCCACGGCGAAGGACATTGTGTTCGATTTTAATCCGGGATCATGGGGCACCTACTGGCTCAGCTTCCCACTGAAGCATTTCAGAAATGGCTCTCCTGCCATCAGGTCTCTACACCTCATGTCTGTCGACCTGTACCCGCCGGCGGTGCCGCCTGATTTCTGCGGCTTCACAAACCTAAGGGAGCTCAAGCTCGACTCCGTGCTAGGAGATATCCATTGCCTGCTGCTGCCGGCCTTCTCTGTCCTCGAGTGGCTAAGCGTCACACGCTGCACCCTCCACAGCTTCAGTACATCCCAGCCGCCGGGTCGGCTGCGTTACATGTGTGTCCAGTACTGTCACATGCACGAGCTTGAGGTGCAAGCTCCGAAACTTGCCAAGTTCGAGTTTGCCAGCTTTGAGGTCCATCCGGTATTTGTGTTGATGAGTGCGTAGACATACAAGAGGTGACTGTCACGGTGCTAACAGAGGAGGATGTTTTCGACTACGTCTTTGCAAAGCTTCCTGCTGGCAGTATGTCGTATGCACGGAAGCTCTCGATGCAAATTGCTCTTGATACCCAGGTGTGTTTGTTCAGTGCTGATTGAAGTTGATACCCTTGTTGTTGTGTTCTACTTCACTGTTGTTGTGTTCTACTTCACTGTTGTTTGGCTTCTAAACGTTTTCTTTTTTTTCTTTTTTTCTTTTTTTTGAGGATAACCTGAGTAGAAATCACTCAGAGTTATAATTACATTCAGAGAGCCACAGCTCTCGCACCTCATCAGGAATATCATCGATCTTGTCTTGATTGCCTTTGGTCTTTGCCAGCGCCGCAAGACCATGGGCCAGACCGTTGCCTCCACGTCTAACAGCAACAAAGTTAACCGATTTGAAATCATGCTGCAGTAGTTTAATATCATGAATCAGCGGGTACCACTCCGAGGCCACCGTCTTACTGGAGGTCAGGTCCCCGACGACAACAGCGCAGTCCAGTTCCACTACGATCTCTCCACGGTACAGTTTTGACAGGGCCGACATCCCGATAGACACTGCCATGGCTTCAGCTTCCTCGACAGACTTGCAGGTGTCAATTTGACGGCTGACCGAGACCAGAACCCTGCCCTTCCAGTCTCTAGCCACTGCGCCCACCGTGCTTCTCCCCGAATCCTTCTAGAAAGAGGCGTCTGTGTTCAACTTAATCACACCCCTGGGAGGAGCAGTCCACCGATTAGCCGGGCCTGGTGCAGCAAGCAACGGCTGTTCAGCGAACAACGACAGCTTTTCCTTCCCGTTTTCCATGTGATTTGAATCATGCATATGTTTGATCTCTTCCATGTATCTACATAGGAAATTCACCGATCCAGTTATTGTTTCTTTGCCATTCCCGTGGATACAGTTCTCTCTCAAAAACCAAGCTCTCCAAAGCAACAGTAGCACTTTTGTTCGCTCTTCAGCTGTGCATTTATATAACAGGCATTGGAGCCAGTCCTCTCCATTGAACTGGAAGCTTTTTTCAGCAGGCAAATTCCACCATTTCCTCATGGCATGACGAAGGGCAGTACTTTTAGTGCACCTGACGACGGCATGGAACTCATCTTCCTCCTCACAACCACAGATGGTGCAGATCCCATCATGTGTTATAGTTCTCTTATGCTTGTTAGCTTTTGTAGCCAGCGTACTGGTCGCTACCCTCCATGCAAATACTCTGACCTTATTTGGCACCTCCGATTTTCAAATCAGGTCCCATATGCTTCGGTCCCCAGCCTCGCTGGTGGAACTAGACACTTGCGCCTCGCTCGTCTCTTTGAGCTTTGCAGCTAGCTTATATGCACTTTTAACCGTAAAGATACCGGTCTTCTCGAAATGCCAGGCTGCAAGGTCTTCCACCTCGCCGACCGGGAGTCTGATCCTTTTGATTTCCGCAGCATCAAATGGATAGAAGATTTGGTCAATGAGGTCTACATTCCATTCATTCGTCTCTGGTAAAATAAGTTGATTTACCCATCTCAAACGTGACCTCCTAATAATGCTTGCCGTTCGGAGCCCTTCATTCCTGGGTATCCATTGATCACGCTGAATTTGAATTCTCCTTCCATTCCCCACACGCCAGATTATACCCTTCTTAAGCAGCTCGAGGCCACTCTCAATGCCTCTCCACACCGGGGACGCATCCGAGGCGAAAACCGTGTCAAGGATGTCTCCTCTTGGATAGTATTTTGATTTCAAAACTCTAGCACACAGGCTGTCTGGCATCTGCAGTAGCCTCCATGCTTGTCTAGCCAGCAAAGCTAGATTAAAAAGATGCATATCCCGAAATCCAATACCACCCGCTCGCTTTGGTTTTGTCATTTTTTCCCACGACATCCAATGAACCTTCCGATGTCCTTCCTCGTCTCCCCACCAAAAGTCACGGATCATGCGCTCATATTTCTCACAAAAACCTTTAGATAACAAGAAGACGCCCATAGTGTAAGTCGCGAGGGCTTGGACTACAGATTTAACATGTACTTCTTTAGCGGCAAAGGACATGTAGCGTTCAGACCAGTCATTGCATTTCTTCCCTAGTCTGACCATGATTGGCTGGAAATCACCATCCTTCATTCTACCTTCAGGGGTAGGCAATCCAAGATATTTGTTCTCAAACGATACCGATTCCACCCCAAGAATTTCCTTAATTTCCTCCCTGACTTGTTGTGGGCAAATTTCGCTGAACATAAGAGAACACTTGCTAGCACTCAATAGTTGCCCTGTACATCTTTGGAAGGTTTCCAGGACATTTCGTACTAGTTCCACCGTTGCTTTGAAAAAGAGCATACTATCATCTGCGAAAAGAAGATTTGAGATGCCTGGGCTATTCCTGGCTACCTTTATTGGAGTGATCCTCCCTCCCATTATCTCCTTGTTCAGAAGGGCAACCAATCCGTCCGCCACAAAAAGGAAAAGATACGGGCTTAAAGGGTCACCTTGATGCAGCCCACGTGACGGGCTAAAATATTCCATATTCTTCCCATTGCATCTCACAGAGAATCTTACAGAAGTGACACACTTCATCACCCAATTCGTCCATCTTCTGTTAAAACCCACCTTAAGAAGAACCTCCTCGAGGAATCGCCAGTCGACTCGATCATAGGCCTTTGCGAGGTCTAGTTTGTATGCGCAGTGGTTGTCCCGCCCATTTTTGCAGTGTTGAATCTTATGAAAACACTCGAAGGCGATAATGGCATTGTCAGTGATCAGCCTTCCTGGGACAAATGCGCTTTGGGTCTCGGATATGATGTCATCCAACAAAGGTCTCATACGATTCACCAAGCACTTTGAAATCACCTTATATATTACGTTGCAGAGGCTGATAGGGCGATAATCTCTCAGGGATTGGGGGTCTTTCCCCTTAGGAATGAGCACTATGATTGTGTCGTTGATACCCTCAGGTAGCTCACCGGTTGCAAAAAAATGCAGCACTTCCTTCACCACATCCTCTTTCATTACCGCCCAATTCCGTTGGAAGAAGCGCGCCGGAAAGCCATCCGGGCCCGGGGCCTTAAGAGGCCCAATCTGAAAAAGGGCATCGCTAACCTCCTGTACAGCGAAGTCTCTGGTTAGAGCTTGGTTCATCTCATCATTTATCTTAGTATCAATTAGATCAATGATCTCTCCTGGCAGAACCTCTTCCTCCTTTGTGTAAAGTTTCCTAAAGAAGTCTGTGGCTAGCTGGTTGATCCCCTCCTGGTCCTCCACCCATTCTCCTTGCTCATCCCGTAGCCGGTCAATGGTATTCTTTTTCCTTCTCCAAGTTGCTCTCCGGTGAAAGAACCGTGTATTTTTGTCCCCTTCTTTAAGCCATGTGGCGCGCGAGCGTTGACGCCACATCATTTCTTCTCTCAAGAGTAGCTCGTCCAAATCCTTTGAAAGTTCTGCTATTTTTGCCTGCTGAACAGCTGAAGACGGTGAACGCCATAGCTGACCGAGTTTTTTCCTGATCACTCCCGTTTTTTGAAGTACAGACCCGAAATCCTTCCTTGCCCAGTTCCCAAGATCATTCTGCATAGTCTGCAACTTCCTGTTTATATCGGCCAAACTGTTTGCTGCTCCGTTTTGCTTCCAGGACTCATTCACTGAATCTGAAAGTGTGTTAACTCTCTCCCACATGTACTCGTACTTAAATGAGTTCTGATTCACACTTCCGATCGGTCTCCATTCTTTTCTTGGGCCGACACATAGCAGCACCGGTAGGTGATCGGATCTAGTTGTGCAGATATGTTCGATCGTAGCTTCCTTGAATTCATTGCTCCAGCACGACGAGGCCACAGCCCTGTCCAAACGCGCCCTAACGTTTTTATGTCCTTCTTGTTTGTTGTCATAGGTCCACTTGGGGCCTCTAAAACCCAGATCATACAGCTTGCACTCCGACAAAACATTTCTGAAGTTCTCCATCTGTTTTTCAGAGCGCCTCGACACAGAGAAATGTTCCGACTGCCACATTACCTCATTAAAATCACCTACCATCATCCACGGTAGGTTTGAGTTATCCTTTAACCTTCTAAGCAGGTTCCACATGTGGTGTCTCTCATGGGTTTTAGGCTCTCCATAAACAAAAGTGCCACGCCATAAAAGGCCATGTGGGTTTAAGCGGATCAGAACATCGATATACCTCGGTCCAACGGCCAACTTCTTTATTTCAACATTTTCATCATAGAACAACGCAATGCCGGCTCCTTTTCCTTTGCCGGCCTGCGTGATACAGTGCTTGAGGCCAAGCCTCCACCTCAATTTATTCACTACTTCATTTCGCTGCCGTGTCTCCGAGATGAACACTACCTTGGGCTTGTACGTGTGCACCAGGCACACTAACTCCTGAACTGTCCGGGGCTGCCCTAGTCCCCGGCATTTCCAGCTGAGGATGCTCATCCCTCCTGACGGGCGCACGCCTTGGCACCCGTCAGTTCACCGGCAGCCCCGGGGCCGGTTGCTTCCGATTCCTCCTTCTTGCCTCCTTTCTCATTTTCTGTTACATTCTCCTCTCCCCTCAGTTTCTTGTTTTTCTCTTTCTCTATCTTACTGTTTACATCATTTTCCTCTACAGCCCGAGCAGTTTCTGCAGCTGAGCGTTTCCCTAGCACCGAGTTTGCCTCTGTCTGAACTTTGGCATCTCCCACCTCAACCTGGGTGGGGAGGACAGCAGTTTCTTGCAACTGGATGTATTGGGGAGCCGGGCCAAAACCAGGAGGGAAAGAGGCCTCTGGGTGAGCACCCCCCTGGTTCCCGACTGGGGCATGGGAGCCACCCTCGCCTTCTTCCTGAGCATGCCTTGGTGCGCCACCAGTGGCCACCAGCTCGAGAGGGGTGGTGTTGGTGTCGACCCCCGCCCTAGCCGTGGACAGTATTGCAGTAGATGAGGGAGATGCAGCGGCCACCTGCAGCTTCTCCTCTAGGCAGCCATCATCCACTCACAACGCGCTCACTGCCGCAATGGCAGCTTGCACATACGGATCAGCAAGTACCTCCTCTGGGATCCTGCACATCTTTACCTTGTTTCCCTCCAGCCGCGAAACCCGATCATCCTGGGCCTTGATCTTCTCCCACGCCAGTTTCGCCGGTGCCGTCCATGCCTCCGCATACAGTTCTGACCCAAAGTGTAGAAAACGCCGTGCACTTCCGGCATCTGGCGCGATGTATCCGCCCTTGTTCTTGCTCCTCTTGTAAGGCGATGCCCTCATGGCACCGGTGTACCTGAGCTTCTGGTCATCCACGGGCAGTCGGCAGTCCCGCTCACCATGACCAATGTGGCCACAGTACATGCAGAAACGTGGAGCCCTCTCGTACTTGACTTCGAGCTCCATCAGATCATCCTCCCCTAGTTCTATAGTCTCAATCTCACGCAGGAGATGATTGTGTACATTATGTTCTACTCGAACTCTTACAAATTCTAAAAAAATTCTCCCATTCTTATCAGCATCTACTCTGAGCACTTTTCCTAACATACGACCTAGCTTCCATCCTACCTCCTCTGAGAGCATAAGTGGTGGGACATCATATATGCGAGCCCAGATGGGCATGACATTCACAGGTACATCAGTCGGCTTGCCCTCACCATCATAGGGGACGATGAGGAAGGCGTCCTTGCGATGTGTCCACGGGCCATTCTCGAGGACGAAACGACGGTCACCCTCTCGCTCGAATTCGAGCATGAAGCGGTTGTTGCGCAGGGGGGTGTAGTCGAGGCGACCACGAAGCCCCCACTTGCTCTTGAGCTCCCCGAAGAGGCCCTCGATGCTGAAGGGGAGCACCGAGAAGAAATAGCCCACAGCCAACCAGTGCGTTTCATTCCACCTTTATTCCCATTGTTGTATCAGGTGCTTCAATTTGCAGGATGCCCCAGCAGCTTCATCAATCTGAACCATCTTATATTGACCATGCATGTCCGTGTACGTTATGACTCTACAAGTGGCATCCTTCGTTTGGCTTCCCTTTTGGAGTTGGCCCCTGTTTTGGAACAACTGGAACTGCATGTAGGTTTCTCTCATTTCTCTCTTTCGCATTTACTTGGCCTTTTCTACTGTCATATGCATTTCTCCAACAAGTTAGAAATAGAGATCATATTAGAATTCATTTTAATTTAATTCAATCCCTGTGTTCAGTTACATGGAGTTTTAGCCATATACACTAGAATTAGGAAAGCTGCTTCCCTCATAATGATTCCTTTAACTGGTGAGTTAGAGTAAGGTAACCCATTCAATTAGTTAAGGGCATGACAGGAAAAGTCATGAATTTTTTCTTGAATTTGTAAATGCCTTGTATTCTCAAACAGTTAAGAAAGTCTAAAATAGTGCCATCTACTCTTAATGGAAGACTCTTTACCTGGACATAATTATTTGAATTATAATATGGCAATTATCTCAACAACAATGAATTAGTGTTTGTCTGTACTAACCTGGCTATCTAACCATGCTTCTTGGTTACGGACTGAAAACCATAAATACACCCTTGAGAACATGGCAATGGGCCAAGCTCCTTCCAAGCCGACACTGTGCATTTGTCTTGCACAGGTGCACCGTGTCTATGACTACATAGCCACATCGAGTGGAGTTTATTGTTTGACATTTTTTGGCATGGTGGTTATGTTTGTTTTAGTCTTTATTGTATTTACAAGTTGGTCTGCTGCTTTTTGTAGTAAAGATAAAGATGACAAATTTACTTCTATTTTAGTTACCCTAGTTCAAGTTAGTTGCCTTGGTGAAGAAATAGAAATGAATGAGTTGGTATATTTTACAATGCAGATGGAATGTCAGTACAGTGAGGGGGTGGAGAACATGTGGCTGAAGGAGTGGCCCCTGCCCATTCAGCCACACGATCATCTGAAGACGGTCCACATGAGCGGAGTCTACGGCAACATCGACCTACTCAATCTGGCCCTGCACTTTGCTCGATGCGCCATTGTGCTGGAGCTCATGGTGATCGGCCCGATGGTGAAGAAGAACTACGTGATGACTCGTGGCTCGCTGAAGGAGGGCCGGCGAATGGCCAGGGAGCACCTTAGGGGAAAGGGGTTTGACGACATCCTCACCATCTTGTGAAGCTCCAAAATGGCTGCTTGCAAGCTTCAAGTAAATATTACACAGGTTGAAAGAAAGAACTGCATTGCTCAGAATCACTAGTAGACTGGCCAACATTGCCAAGTGCCAACAGAAAAAAAAAGTTGTAGGGATGCACGCAGACCTTGAAGCCAACCCCTCTCTACTCCAACCTTAATTTTATTTGTAGCACCTTTCTGAAGAGGTGGGAATTGATAACTTTGTGTAGTGTACAGTACAGATAGAATGATCAAACATATAAAACATTAAAAAGCTATTGAAGTAACAAATATTGTGCTATGGACGGAAGTGATTTTGTCATCTTTTATTCTTTGCTTTGTTTATATTTAGAAAATATTAAGATCACCAAAATCACCAAACAAAAAATTGAAACATAACATGTTTTCCACAAAAAACTATAGTTCCGCTAACATTTGTGCATTGTTTCATGATAGATGTTTGAGTTGTAAAAACAGTACACTTTAAGATTTAACATTACCAACACAGTTACATATTTTCAATGTTTCTCATATTACACTAGAACATTGAGGGCTTTATCATACAACGCTACCGAGACGGGCTAGAAAAGCAGGAGGGCAGTTTTGGCTCCCAGGTGCATTTCTCCTGAGTGAACAGTAAATTAAAAACAAATAGTAAATAAATTTAATTTATCATTTATTTTTGTATGTGTAGATGTTGTTCATGTTAGTGTCACAAGCATGTTTGACAAATTTCATGCAAAACCGAGTAGCAGTGTTTCGTCGGCGAAAAAACAAAGTTGGGTGTAACATTTGGCCTTTAACTCTTTTTTTACATATGCCAAAATGCTTAACCTTTTCACCTAAAAATTTGTAGGTAGCATTTGGATGTGAAAATAAACACTTTTATTTTTATTTTATGACATTTGAAAAAAAGCATTTTTCACCTACAGGAGCACAGCCAAATTGGATTTTCGCAGAAAAAACCGCTAGGGAAAAGGCCAATCTGAAGGAATTAAGGGTTGCGTGAAGGGCGGCCAACCAGCTATGCCACTTGGCGCAATCTGGTTGGCCGCGGTGAAAAAGCTTTTGGATATTACTTTTAGATAGAGGTGAGGATTTTTTAATGTTTTTTTTCCTTTTTAGATGGAGGTGATGACCTGACACATTTTTTTAATGGAGGGCTACGCAAAGTGGCGCTCACTAGTAGGCTGCTTTGATGTTTTTTTCTTTTTTTTACTTCTTTTTCTAGATGGAGGTGAGTATTTTTTTTAATATTTTTCTAAATGAAGGCGAGGACTCCATCTTTTTTTTAAATGAAAACATGCGCACAACTTTCTCTTAAGCGGCGTCACTGGATGACGCCTCAACCACTAGTCTGAAGGAAGGGTGACGTGGGCAGAGTTTTGCCCTTGGGGCCACATGGTCCCAGTTGAACTGTAAAACAAGAAAAAAAACTATTCTTTTTTACAGCTCGGGTGTTCATGTCCGTCGCTGGTTGCATCCAAGACATTATGTGCTCCGTCCATCCTCACACTCAGACAGACATGCTCGTGCGTAATCT
>NC_057814.1:11619133-11619952 GCF_018294505.1 Triticum aestivum
ATACTTTTTTTTCCTCTTACATTGCCTGGGATTTCACCTACGGATCGGATGTGTTGTTCACCGGCAAATCGATTCAGATCTGCAGTTGAAGGACGTACTATGTCGCCAGTGATACAAGTTGTTATCACTCCCTGCGTGAGCCTCAGGGCCTGACCCAACAAATACAGTCCTCACACAGTTCAGACAAAGGTGAGTGGGCATCCTCATCTTCTCTCGTTAGTTTACCCTTACGATCTGCAAGGAATAGGGTCAATGCAAGCATCTAGAGAATTTACAACATAATCTCTAGCCTATTATAAAACAATCTTTCAAAAGCTTTGACAAAATTAAAAAAGCAGTCTGCGTGCAGTCATATACATGCACATTTGGATTGGCACAGTTTTACTACCGTGATTGCGGTGCTGGATTGACCCGGCCAGTACAAGTCATATACCTACAAAATTAAAAAAGCACTCCGCGCTCTGCCACGCCGCCAAGGCAGCCTCCTCTGGCATCTACTGTGGCGGCGGCATTGCGGCGCGGCGTGAGCACTCCTCTTCCTCTTCACAGTGCGCCCAGAGCATCTGCCGCTCGCCGTCAGCCTGCTCTTCCGCTACCCAGTGCGCCTTCCAGCGCTCCAGGTGGGCCGCCTCCTCCGGCATCGTGACATAGTGAATGGAAGGTGCAGTCACCCACTCGCAGAGCTCGCTGGTCCACGAGTAGGACAGCTCGGGCCAAGCGGGTGGTGGTGGCTACCGATTACGCATGGGCGTGGGCTCGGCCTTGGGCTCGATGACAGGCGGCGGCGGCTGCACGTAGAGAGGAGCGTGGACGGAGCCC